>NC_137750.1:0-5000 GCF_963264785.1 Psittacula echo | reverse complement strand
TTAGGGTTAGGGTTAGGGTTAGGGTTAGGGTTAGGGTTAGGGTTAGGGTTAGGGTTAGGGTTAGGGTTAGGGTTAGGGTTAGGGTTAGGGTTAGGGTTAGGGTTAGGGTTAGGGTTAGGGTTAGGGTTAGGGTTAGGGTTAGGGTTAGGGTTAGGGTTAGGGTTAGGGTTAGGGTTAGGGTTAGGGTTAGGGTTAGGGTTAGGGTTAGGGTTAGGGTTAGGGTTAGGGTTAGGGTTAGGGTTAGGGTTAGGGTTAGGGTTAGGGTTAGGGTTAGGGTTAGGGTTAGGGTTAGGGTTAGGGTTAGGGTTAGGGTTAGGGTTAGGGTTAGGGTTAGGGTTAGGGTTAGGGTTAGGGTTAGGGTTAGGGTTAGGGTTAGGGTTAGGGTTAGGGTTAGGGTTAGGGTTAGGGTTAGGGTTAGGGTTAGGGTTAGGGTTAGGGTTAGGGTTAGGGTTAGGGTTAGGGTTAGGGTTAGGGTTAGGGTTAGGGTTAGGGTTAGGGTTAGGGTTAGGGTTAGGGTTAGGGTTAGGGTTAGGGTTAGGGTTAGGGTTAGGGTTAGGGTTAGGGTTAGGGTTAGGGTTAGGGTTAGGGTTAGGGTTAGGGTTAGGGTTAGGGTTAGGGTTAGGGTTAGGGTTAGGGTTAGGGTTAGGGTTAGGGTTAGGGTTAGGGTTAGGGTTAGGGTTAGGGTTAGGGTTAGGGTTAGGGTTAGGGTTAGGGTTAGGGTTAGGGTTAGGGTTAGGGTTAGGGTTAGGGTTAGGGTTAGGGTTAGGGTTAGGGTTAGGGTTAGGGTTAGGGTTAGGGTTAGGGTTAGGGTTAGGGTTAGGGTTAGGGTTAGGGTTAGGGTTAGGGTTAGGGTTAGGGTTAGGGTTAGGGTTAGGGTTAGGGTTAGGGTTAGGGTTAGGGTTAGGGTTAGGGTTAGGGTTAGGGTTAGGGTTAGGGTTAGGGTTAGGGTTAGGGTTAGGGTTAGGGTTAGGGTTAGGGTTAGGGTTAGGGTTAGGGTTAGGGTTAGGGTTAGGGTTAGGGTTAGGGTTAGGGTTAGGGTTAGGGTTAGGGTTAGGGTTAGGGTTAGGGTTAGGGTTAGGGTTAGGGTTAGGGTTAGGGTTAGGGTTAGGGTTAGGGTTAGGGTTAGGGTTAGGGTTAGGGTTAGGGTTAGGGTTAGGGTTAGGGTTAGGGTTAGGGTTAGGGTTAGGGTTAGGGTTAGGGTTAGGGTTAGGGTTAGGGTTAGGGTTAGGGTTAGGGTTAGGGTTAGGGTTAGGGTTAGGGTTAGGGTTAGGGTTAGGGTTAGGGTTAGGGTTAGGGTTAGGGTTAGGGTTAGGGTTAGGGTTAGGGTTAGGGTTAGGGTTAGGGTTAGGGTTAGGGTTAGGGTTAGGGTTAGGGTTAGGGTTAGGGTTAGGGTTAGGGTTAGGGTTAGGGTTAGGGTTAGGGTTAGGGTTAGGGTTAGGGTTAGGGTTAGGGTTAGGGTTAGGGTTAGGGTTAGGGTTAGGGTTAGGGTTAGGGTTAGGGTTAGGGTTAGGGTTAGGGTTAGGGTTAGGGTTAGGGTTAGGGTTAGGGTTAGGGTTAGGGTTAGGGTTAGGGTTAGGGTTAGGGTTAGGGTTAGGGTTAGGGTTAGGGTTAGGGTTAGGGTTAGGGTTAGGGTTAGGGTTAGGGTTAGGGTTAGGGTTAGGGTTAGGGTTAGGGTTAGGGTTAGGGTTAGGGTTAGGGTTAGGGTTAGGGTTAGGGTTAGGGTTAGGGTTAGGGTTAGGGTTAGGGTTAGGGTTAGGGTTAGGGTTAGGGTTAGGGTTAGGGTTAGGGTTAGGGTTAGGGTTAGGGTTAGGGTTAGGGTTAGGGTTAGGGTTAGGGTTAGGGTTAGGGTTAGGGTTAGGGTTAGGGTTAGGGTTAGGGTTAGGGTTAGGGTTAGGGTTAGGGTTAGGGTTAGGGTTAGGGTTAGGGTTAGGGTTAGGGTTAGGGTTAGGGTTAGGGTTAGGGTTAGGGTTAGGGTTAGGGTTAGGGTTAGGGTTAGGGTTAGGGTTAGGGTTAGGGTTAGGGTTAGGGTTAGGGTTAGGGTTAGGGTTAGGGTTAGGGTTAGGGTTAGGGTTAGGGTTAGGGTTAGGGTTAGGGTTAGGGTTAGGGTTAGGGTTAGGGTTAGGGTTAGGGTTAGGGTTAGGGTTAGGGTTAGGGTTAGGGTTAGGGTTAGGGTTAGGGTTAGGGTTAGGGTTAGGGTTAGGGTTAGGGTTAGGGTTAGGGTTAGGGTTAGGGTTAGGGTTAGGGTTAGGGTTAGGGTTAGGGTTAGGGTTAGGGTTAGGGTTAGGGTTAGGGTTAGGGTTAGGGTTAGGGTTAGGGTTAGGGTTAGGGTTAGGGTTAGGGTTAGGGTTAGGGTTAGGGTTAGGGTTAGGGTTAGGGTTAGGGTTAGGGTTAGGGTTAGGGTTAGGGTTAGGGTTAGGGTTAGGGTTAGGGTTAGGGTTAGGGTTAGGGTTAGGGTTAGGGTTAGGGTTAGGGTTAGGGTTAGGGTTAGGGTTAGGGTTAGGGTTAGGGTTAGGGTTAGGGTTAGGGTTAGGGTTAGGGTTAGGGTTAGGGTTAGGGTTAGGGTTAGGGTTAGGGTTAGGGTTAGGGTTAGGGTTAGGGTTAGGGTTAGGGTTAGGGTTAGGGTTAGGGTTAGGGTTAGGGTTAGGGTTAGGGTTAGGGTTAGGGTTAGGGTTAGGGTTAGGGTTAGGGTTAGGGTTAGGGTTAGGGTTAGGGTTAGGGTTAGGGTTAGGGTTAGGGTTAGGGTTAGGGTTAGGGTTAGGGTTAGGGTTAGGGTTAGGGTTAGGGTTAGGGTTAGGGTTAGGGTTAGGGTTAGGGTTAGGGTTAGGGTTAGGGTTAGGGTTAGGGTTAGGGTTAGGGTTAGGGTTAGGGTTAGGGTTAGGGTTAGGGTTAGGGTTAGGGTTAGGGTTAGGGTTAGGGTTAGGGTTAGGGTTAGGGTTAGGGTTAGGGTTAGGGTTAGGGTTAGGGTTAGGGTTAGGGTTAGGGTTAGGGTTAGGGTTAGGGTTAGGGTTAGGGTTAGGGTTAGGGTTAGGGTTAGGGTTAGGGTTAGGGTTAGGGTTAGGGTTAGGGTTAGGGTTAGGGTTAGGGTTAGGGTTAGGGTTAGGGTTAGTGTTAGGGTTAGGGTTAGGGTTAGGGTTAGGGTTAGGGTTAGGGTTAGGGTTAGGGTTAGGGTTAGGGTTAGGGTTAGGGTTAGGGTTAGGGTTAGGGTTAGGGTTAGGGTTAGGGTTAGGGTTAGGGTTAGGGTTAGGGTTAGGGTTAGGGTTAGGGTTAGGGTTAGGGTTAGGGTTAGGGTTAGGGTTAGGGTTAGGGTTAGGGTTAGGGTTAGGGTTAGGGTTAGGGTTAGGGTTAGGGTTAGGGTTAGGGTTAGGGTTAGGGTTAGGGTTAGGGTTAGGGTTAGGGTTAGGGTTAGGGTTAGGGTTAGGGTTAGGGTTAGGGTTAGGGTTAGGGTTAGGGTTAGGGTTAGGGTTAGGGTTAGGGTTAGGGTTAGGGTTAGGGTTAGGGTTAGGGTTAGGGTTAGGGTTAGGGTTAGGGTTAGGGTTAGGGTTAGGGTTAGGGTTAGGGTTAGGGTTAGGGTTAGGGTTAGGGTTAGGGTTAGGGTTAGGGTTAGGGTTAGGGTTAGGGTTAGGGTTAGGGTTAGGGTTAGGGTTAGGGTTAGGGTTAGGGTTAGGGTTAGGGTTAGGGTTAGGGTTAGGGTTAGGGTTAGGGTTAGGGTTAGGGTTAGGGTTAGGGTTAGGGTTAGGGTTAGGGTTAGGGTTAGGGTTAGGGTTAGGGTTAGGGTTAGGGTTAGGGTTAGGGTTAGGGTTAGGGTTAGGGTTAGGGTTAGGGTTAGGGTTAGGGTTAGGGTTAGGGTTAGGGTTAGGGTTAGGGTTAGGGTTAGGGTTAGGGTTAGGGTTAGGGTTAGGGTTAGGGTTAGGGTTAGGGTTAGGGTTAGGGTTAGGGTTAGGGTTAGGGTTAGGGTTAGGGTTAGGGTTAGGGTTAGGGTTAGGGTTAGGGTTAGGGTTAGGGTTAGGGTTAGGGTTAGGGTTAGGGTTAGGGTTAGGGTTAGGGTTAGGGTTAGGGTTAGGGTTAGGGTTAGGTTAGGGTTAGGGTTAGGGTTAGGGTTAGGGTTAGGGTTAGGGTTAGGGTTAGGGTTAGGGTTAGGGTTAGGGTTAGGGTTAGGGTTAGGGTTAGGGTTAGGGTTAGGGTTAGGGTTAGGGTTAGGGTTAGGGTTAGGGTTAGGGTTAGGGTTAGGGTTAGGGTTAGGGTTAGGGTAGGGTTAGGGTTAGGGTTAGGGTTAGGGTTAGGGTTAGGGTTAGGGTTAGGGTTAGGGTTAGGGTTAGGGTTAGGGTTAGGGTTAGGGTTAGGGTTAGGGTTAGGGTTAGGGTTAGGGTTAGGGTTAGGGTTAGGGTTAGGGTTAGGGTTAGGGTTAGGGTTAGGGTTAGGGTTAGGGTTAGGGTTAGGGTTAGGGTTAGGGTTAGGTTAGGGTTAGGGTTAGGGTTAGGGTTAGGGTTAGGGTTAGGGTTAGGGTTAGGGTAGGGTTAGGGTTAGGGTTAGGGTTAGGGTTAGGGTTAGGGTTAGGGTTAGGGTTAGGGTTAGGGTTAGGGTTAGGGTTAGGGTTAGGGTTAGGGTTAGGGTTAGGGTTAGGGTTAGGGTTAGGGTTAGGGTTAGGGTTAGGGTTAGGGTTAGGGTTAGGGTTAGGGTTAGGGTTAGGGTTAGGGTTAGGGTTAGGGTTAGGGTAGGGTTAGGGTTAGGGTTAGGGTTAGGGTTAGGGTTAGGGTTAGGGTTAGGGTTAGGGTTAGGGTTAGGGTTAGGGTTAGGGTTAGGGTTAGGGTTAGGGTTAGGGGTTAGGGTTAGGGTTAGGGTTAGGGTTAGGGTTAGGGTAGGGTTAGGGTTAGGGTTAGGGTTAGGGTTAGGGTTAGGGGTGGTAGGGTTAGGGTTAGGGTTAGGGTTAGGGTTAGGGTTAGGGTTAGGGGTTAGGGTTAGGGTGGGGTTGGGTTAGGGTTAGGGTTATGGGTTAGGGTTAG